>NW_027280074.1:35000-65000 GCF_046629955.1 Centroberyx affinis
ATCATTGTATGAAACCCTTTGCGTCTCGGACCTTCGTTTTTTTTAGCTTAGAACGTAATCTTCCGAAATCTCCCGGTTCCCAGTTGCCATGACGACTCTGTCAATCTACCTGATGACTCTACCTTGTGTTGTTGCTGCAGCGTTAGTATGGGATGCTGTAGGGTTTGCTGTCGGGCCTCGTTGTCTTTTCCTATACCTTATTATTCATGTACAGGGTGGGAATGCTGGAAAATTTTAGTTGCGGTTGCTGAGCTTGTCTGTTACTAAAAAAAGTAGTATTTGTGTGCGGGAATCTACTTTTCTAGTAAGAACTAACAGTTTCAGGGGATTTAACTCCTGTCTATTTTGAGTTTGTCGACTCTTCAAGCCACTTTGCCACTTTGGCCCATGATTTATCCTCTTCTAAAAGTCTAATCGTCTGGTTGAACCCTTTCCTTCCCTGTTGCTCTCTCCTTATTGGCTTGTATGTTCTTATATTTTCTTCTTCTCTGTCTCTTTCTACCTTCCATGTCTTCCACATTGCTCTGCCTCCCTGTGGCATAGTGACAGAATGTATTGGACGATAGAGAGATCAGTCAGATCAGTCAGATCGGTCTCTCTGTCGGTGTGCCGATGTCTTCCATGGTAGAAAGTCAGTTTAGGTTGCCAGATTATAACCACGCTGCAGCCAAATAGCACTGAATTTAAGGTAGGGGTCTGAAAAAGGGGGATATCGAGAACCCCAGTATGACAGTCTTCAGCCCCTATCATCTAAACAAGGGGAATCTGTCCCAACATGGCAGCCCATTCCCCTCTCACTACAACCTGTTGACACTTGAATGGGCAATATTGCTCAGATCTGGCAACCTTCTTCCCTCCTAATGCCCCGACTGTTTGGGTCTTAAAAGTGGGATGTTGTCCCAACATGGCAGCCCACTCCCCTCTCAGTACAACTCATTTGAATGGGGAAATGTTCTCCAAATCTGGCCAACATCTTCTACTCACTCACACAACTTGTATATCTTTAACTGGGTCTTAAAGAGGGGGATAACGCCCCAATCTGGCCACCGCTTAAAAAGTGTATAGCGCTTTGTTTGCCTGGCGGACTGGACTGGTTAATTAGAAATATTAGACTAATATGAATAGAGAACAAACGTACTAATGCCAAGCACACACACCTTAATGTCTTCCATACCATATGCCAAGCGAGTGTGTGTGTATGAGTGTGTGTATGCAGGATTCTGTGTGTGTGTGTGTGTGTGTGTGTGTGCATGTTTGGCCGTCACACGTGGATTAAATAGAGCGACAAATAGTCTCGTTTAGTTGAAGCACAGCACATAATTATACACTAGGTTATTATTATTATTTGAACTAATATGGGTCTTTACACTCTCTTTATGTTACTTCTTTCTTGAACTTGGGTGCAATAATGGAAACTGCAGCATTATTGTGTGCGTGTGTGTGTGTGTGTGTGTGTGTCAATCCATTATAAAGGGATTCAAATCTATGTCAAAAGGGAATTTAAGTCTTCCACTTCTCTCTCTCTCTTTCTACAAAGGAGGAAATATGATCACCATGTTTGATTTCTGTATCGAATGTGTGTACATGTATGTGCTTACATCTGCGTATGTGTGTGTTTCTATGTGTTTGCGTACAATTATGCATGTGGGCACGGTGAAAACAAGTGTGTGTGTGTGTGTGTGTGTCATGTGTAGGCGTGTTAGGGAGCGGGGTCGTGGGTGTTGAATGTGCCTTTGCTGTATTTTTCCTGCCAACAGAGCGGCAGCACTGTGGTGTCGGGACGCTGGACACAGTTTACTTTCACTTTCGGGTAAAAACCTCTAACATAACTCCGATCTACCATGTGGTGAAGGCTTTCATCCAAGTAGTGAAGTAACACACATCTTTAGAAAGGGAATGAAACCCCTAACGCTGTCAGTTTTAGTGAGAGACCGACCCACCGAGCAACACTGTAGATCAGGGCTGCTGTAGGTGAGATTTTGGTAACACTTTACAATAAGGTAGGGCTGGGCGATAATTCAATATTATCGTTTATCGTCTTTCAGTGGAATCATATGGTGATGATATGAAGATATTTTGATATCGTGACACACATTTCTGCTGTCTGAATTGATGATGACAAGCAAATTTTACTGAAAAACTCATAAAATGAGGTATGGTAGGAATATTATTTGAATATTTCTGTTTTGTTTGACATTTTGACATTTTGCATACATGAACCATATCGTGATATATATTGATGTGGAGAAAAATCCTTATGGTTATCGTGATATTGATTTCAACCATATCACCCAGCCCTACAATAAGGGTACATTAATTAAGGGTTAATGCTTAATAAGAATTAACTAACCCTTAATTAATAGTTAACTAATGTGTCTGGTAATCATTTACTAATGGTGTTCATGTTAACTAAGGTATTAATTTATACATTATTTAATAGTCATTTTTATAAACTATTAAATAATGTATAAATGAATACCTTAGTTAACATGAACACCATTAGTAAATTACACATTAGTTAACTGTTAATTAAGCATTAACTAACCCTTAACTTAGTGACCCTTATTGTAAAGTGTTACCGAAATTTTTGATTTACTACAGCCGAGGGGAGGGGGGGGGGGTAATAATCAACGAAAAAACGCAGAATTTCTGAGATTTTTTTTTTGTTTTTTCTCACGAATATTACCCCCCCTCCCCCCAGCTAAGGTAAACAAAAAAAAGAAATTCACCTACAACGGCCCTAATCCGCCATCGCAAAAATCGTGTCAGTCAGTCACGTGCTCAAATTTTTTAGATGATCATCATGAAAAATCTCATAAAGTTTGTGTTTTCTAGGCGTAGAAAAGTGCGAAAAAGAGATGGGGAAAATGATAATCAACCAAAAAAAATGAATGGGGGATCTCATGGAAATTGATTCTAACAATCCAAATTTTCTAAGTAGTGTTGCTATGGCAAATTTCCTGATTACTCCAATTTCCCAAGAGTTTTCCTGGTTCTACTTTTAGCTGCGGATTCACTCTAGACGAAGGATTTCGGACGAGAGTTGGCTCACACCCAAAGGTCTTTTTTCCACTGGAGCCTTTGGGTGTTAGCTGCCTTGCTCAGCGGCACCCTGGCAGTCCAGGGACTCCAGTCGCACGCCCGTCTCTCTCTCTCTCTCTCTCTCACCCGTACATCACACTCTGTCCCCCGGAGTCCAGAATCCTCACACCGCAGATGTTGTTGCTACTTTGTTATTTTGTATGTAGAAAACTTTATCGAGACAGACGCACTGTACAAGCTGTTGTATTAAACCACTAATGGATGAAACAGAAAAGTAAGATACTAATAAAGTTGCTACAAACGCCAACAAATATGGAATAAATGGAATAAACTGCTGACTGGTTTCTGTTGATTTTGTTGCTCTCTCTCTCTCTCTTTCTCTCTCTCTCTCTCTGACCTTTAACCTTTTCAGACAGCAGGGGCTTCTGGTGCGAGGGACGTGATTAACGAGGACTGTGTGTGTGTGTGTATGTGTGAGTGAGAGTCAACTGCTGTGTGTGTGTGTGTGTGTGTGTGTGTGTGTGTGTGTTGGCGCTGCAGGTGGGCGGTGTGTGTGTGTGTGTGTGTGTGTGTGTGTGTGTGTGTGTTTGCTGGCTCATTGGAGGGTGGCGGTGCGTATCCAAAGCAACACAAACTCTCTCCATGCTCCAGGTTCCCTCGGCTGACTGTGTGTGTGTGTGTGTGTGTGTGTGTGTGTGTGTGTGTGTGTGTGTGTGTGTCCCAGACGGTCTATAGAGGAGCAGTGGAGCGCTCCAGGCTTAGGCATGGATCACAAAAAAACTCCCTCGCTCTTTCCGTTTTCTCCTTTTTTTTTTCCATCTTTTTTTTTTCCCTCTCAGTGTCTTCCTATCTCTTCTTCTTGTCTTTTTGAACTCTCTCCTCATTCACAGTTTAAGCTTTTTCACCTGAGACTTTTCATCCAGAGCGACAGCAGAATGAGCTTCATTTCCTATAGAGTCAACCTCTCTCCCTCTTTCCTTTCCTTTTCCTTTCCTTTCCATCCTTCTCTAATCTTGTCTTTAACTCTCCTGACACAAAAAAAAACAGAAGAACTTTGGTGGGAATCTGCTTTTATATCGCTGATATCTTGGAGTCAGTGATGAGTCATGAACAGTGGGTTTTATTTGTGTGACTTCAATCACTTTGTAGGAGTAGGTCAGTGATTCTCAACCTTTTTCATATCAAGGACCCTAATTTAGTCCACATTAGAGCCACAGACCCCCATTTGATGAGATTTTGTCTCTTGGACCCAAATCTGAGAATATTTTTACTGTCAGATATGATTTTGTCCAGAATTCCATGACTGACTGTATTGTAGGTAGAGAGATAACAGAGAAACTATGATCAAAACAGTCATTCTTATACATTCATTACTTGTGCTAACTTCTTGTAAATGAAATAATCAATTTGCTGGAGACCCCCTGGAACCCCCCCAAGGACCCCTGGTGGTCCCCGGACCCCACGTTGAGAACCACTGAAGTAGGTGACACATTTATCAAATTGTGGATATCTCACTTTCCAGTCTAACTACACATATTAGTTCCTCTATTTGCTCTCTTCTCTTTTTTTTTTTTTTATCATTAAAGATGCTACATTTTTGAATTTTTAAATTAATGGTGACACCTTGGTATAATTACTGTAAACAACTGAGATCATGTTGGAGCTGATTGTTCTCCTCTTATCTCACAGCAGTAGTATTGTTATTTCTAGTGTTTCTCCACATTCAAGACTACATTTCCCATCAGCCCCGTTGCTTCCTGCCCCCCTCCCCCTCCCTGAAGAGGCTCAACATGTTGGAAGTGATTTCTTCTCCATCTTCCTTTCCCTCCTTTCCCACCATCTGCTGTTTCCAGAAAAACTCTTTCAGCTTTAGCTCCGTTTTTTTTGCTCTGGAAGAATAGAAACCTCTTCCTGGTTTTGTGCCGTAAAGCGATCCAGCAGATTTCCCCTCCCAGATCCACCAGGTGGAGGAGAAACAAATCGAGGATGCAGAGTAGAGGCTGATAGAGGCTGACAGGCTCTATCTGACCTTTTTGTCAAAACTGAGTTAGCCGCATGAACCTATTTTATGAGTGCCTGTTGACATATGTGTGGTGTTATTTTTTGAAAATAATAATTTTTGAGTCTGTAATTTCTAAGACAAAAGGACCCATCTCCATTTAACTCAATGGATGCTGAAAACTTTGAAGCTCAATATCTCAGAACTATCTTGAAGGCAGATAGAACCTTATGATTCTAAGCTCACGACTGATGCTCTGCTTTGTTTACGGTAATTATAATAATGTCTCTAAATTAATGTGGTGATGATTTATTGATGCTAAAATGCTACTCCTAGCATCTTTAAAAGTTTTCTCTCCATCTTTTCCCCTGGTCAGGTGTGAGCTCCTTGTCATTTTTTTTTTTTTTTTTTAACTTTCTGTCTGTTCCCTCTTTCTTCCCTCTTACTTTTTTTTTTTTTTACATCTCTGTCCAGGATATATAACTATGTCTCTGCCTGCCAGCTGTTTTGCTGGCTGGTGACTTTGGATGGAGGGATAGATGGTAGAAGGAGGGAGAAAAACAACAGATGAGACAGACGAAGAGAGAGACAGAAGCTGTGTTTCCATCCAGATGTCAAAGCGAATTTTATGCAAACTTTTAAAAACGTTGAAAAAAAAAAATGCAAATTGCCATCAGCTGGGTCGAAGCGAATAAACGCTTTTCAGTTTCGAACGAGCGTAAAAAAAAACGTCTTTGTCGATATTGGAAGGAGATTCTTATCAAAATTTGCCTTTTCCGTTCAGCTTTTTTTCAGTTCGATGCGCCGTATAGTTCACAGGAAATATTTGAATGGAAATCCAGCTGGAGAGAGAAGAACAGACTGAAACAAAAGAATTAGAGGAGAGGAGAGTAAAAAGCAAGTTTGGCAGCGAGAGAGAGACGGAGGATGGGAGGGAGGAGGAGTGAGGAGACGGCAGTTCAAGGCTTTCCTCTCGCTTTCATCTTCCTCTGTGTGTGTGTGTGTGTGTGTGTGTGTGTGTGTGTGTGTGTGTGTGTGTGAATCCCCATTTGGCTCCCTCTTCCCTCTTTGTTGTCAGGCTCAGTCACGCAAGTCCAATATTCACACTATAATGATAAAAGTGACTAAACGAACACATTTCTCCCCTAATTTCAAAGTCTCTCTCTCTCTCTCTCTCCCTCTCTCTCTCTCACACACACACACACTGTATGAGTATTACAAGATGTGTTCCTATAGAGATACCAGATTGCTGCAGTGTGTGTGTGTGTGTGTGTGTGTTATCTCATTATTCCTCCTCTGACAGTGGTGTGTCTCACATCCATGCAGTCTGGCAAGTGTGAAAAGAAACAGATCTCTCTCTCTCTCTCTCTCTCACATACACACACACACACACTCTCTCTCTCTTTCTCTCTCTCTCTCTCTGACTCCAATAAAACAAATGTTCACGTTTCCTCTCCTGTCTTTTGTCTTGTTTTAATGAGACAACCACATCAGGATCTTGGATACTGCTGCTTTATATATATACTATATATGTGTGTGTGTGTTTGAATGTGTGAAGGAAAGAGTAAGAAAAAGGAGAGTGAAAAGGGTTGGGGGTGGTGAGAGAGGGAGGTGTGTGTGTGTGTGTGTGTGTGTGTGTGTGTGTGTGTGTGAGAAATCTTATTTACTGTCTTATTTGACAGAATCCTGACAGAAGTGTCCAAAAAATAAAAAAGTGATTTCCTTTATTCACACAAATTGCACTAATACACACATATATGAATATGTACATTATCAAATTTAAAAGAAAAAGTTTACTTACCTTACTTTTTTTTTTTACTTTACTTTACTTTTTTTTACTAAGCTTTTAAATAATAATAATTTTACAATTTCATCTTGTATTCCTCTGCTGGTTTTATCCCACTGCCTTCCAATCCGCTGTGACCTGCAGGGGTGAAAGGTCATGCGAGGTCACCCGGGGTTACGGGAGGTCAGTGATGTCACAGCAGCATAGTGTGAAAAGACCACACACACACACACACACACACACACACATCCGCCATCTATCTGTTCATCTTTCTGTTTTTGTTTGTTTTTTTTGGGCAATTTACCTTTCTCCCACACACACACTCATTCACTCTTCTCACCTTATCCGGCGTGTGTGTGTGTGTGTGTGCGTGTGTGTGTGTGTGTGTGTGTGTTTTCATGGCTCACATTTGGAGCAGAAATATAATGAAACTTTTTTATGTTTGGATAATTATTAAATGTTTTAATTTTTTGCTTCTTCTCATCAATCAAAGCCTCTCACTCACTCACACACACACACACACACACTCACACACACACACACACTCACGCCTGACCTCAGTTCACCGCCACACACAGATTTCTAATCTCAAACCTACACAAACAGCACTGCCTGCCAGAAATACACACTCTGTTGACTGTGTGTGTGTGTGTGTGTGTGTGTGTGTGTGTGATGCTGAGGCTTGATAGTGTGTTCTCTCTGGCCGACAGGGAAGAGACAGACAGCTAAATATAGCAGCACAGGAAGTTATTGTAGAACATACTAGAATAACTTCCTTCAAATAATGGATGTAAAATGAGGAAAGGAGGGAAAGAAGGAGGGAGGAAGGAAGGATCTATAGAGAGAGAAGAGGGAGACAAGTTACTAGCTCGTAAAAAAGTCATTTATATATATTTCATTTATATTTTGACTTTCCTTCTTTGCCGCCCACTGAGGTTTATCTCAACCAATCAGATTATTTCTGCAATCTGCAGTTTATGAGGAGAAATGACGCAAAACTAGAGGAGAAGAAAGGCAATCAGAGAGAGAGAGAGAGAGAGAGAGAGAGAGGGGGAAGTTGTTGTCTGTCGGTGTCTCTCTCTCTCCCACGCCAGCGGAGCGTCACGCGGCGGCGGCGAGGCTTTCAACACGGGGAGAAACATCCGGGTTCTTTGGTTTGCATGGCGTCCGCCGCCGAGGCAGAGACAGAGCGCCGACTCATCACTCCATCAGATAGCTGAGCTTCCGCCGCTCGGAGAGAGAGAGAGAGAGAGAACAGAGAGAGAGAGAAAGAACAGAGAGAGAGAGAGGAGTGATAAGGCAGATAATAAAAGATTGGGACAAGATAGCCTACTGTTGGTGTGTGTGTGTGTGTGTGTGCGTGTGTGTGTGTGTGTGGGAGAGAGAAACCTGCCTGTGTGTTTCTGTATGGTAAATAAAAAAAGAGGATAACAACCACTAATATAGACAAAAATCTATTACATTTTCCATATAAAAACATGAATTTATGAGCTTATTCCTTACCAAAACACATCTTAATTTAACTTGCATCAGTTTGATACTACTTATTATAATGTATGCTATTAATTTACATCAGAAAAAAATGATGGCCGCCCTAAAAAAGGTGGTTAAACTGCAAAAACTGATGGACTTGTTATTATTTTAGTAATTTTAGTTTAGTTTTTTTCTCTTGAATCCAGACTTATCGAGCTTATTTTAGCAGATAATGGCAGATAATTTTACCGGTTTCAACAAATTTCACTGTTTTTTTTTCAGGAGATTGTAACTTACAAATGTAAAAGTTTCTTGTTTGGAGATTTTCTTCATTGTTTTATGATGATTTCTTGAAAGAATTAAGTCATATCAGCGTGAATCAAGTGAAATTTATTGAAACCAGAAAGATTATCTGCCAGTGCAGTGAGATAATTTGACAAAAAATATCACAAAATGAGCTTGATAAGGTTTGGAAACAAGAGAAAATCACTGCAACTTGTCATTTTTTGCAGTGTAAACTCTATGTACAGTATATATATATATGTGTGTGTTTGTGTGTATTATGGTTTTATTATGGTTTTAAATGGTGACTCACTGACCGCAATGGTAGCTTGAATCTGCAGTGCATCGCTACTACACACACACACACACACACACACACACACACACACACACACACACAGGTCTAATGAAGACGGATGAGACAGCTCACACACTTCTCCTCGCCTCCTGGTTATTGATGAGTCTGCGGGGTCAAAGGTTACAGAAACACCAAGTGTGTGTGTGTGTGTGTGTGTGTGTGTAACTTTCACTGTCTCTCTTCCTTTTAGGAGAAGAGCAGCAAAAGTATTTCGATTTTTATCCCTTTTCTTTCTCTCCATCCTCCTCCTTTTTCACGTGTCAGATTCCTGCAGTCACTAACCTCTCTCTCTTTCTCTCTCTCTCTCTCTCTCTCTCTCTCTCTCTCAAACTCACCACCACTCTTCCTCTCCTCCATTTTCTTGTCTCTCATCTCTTTATCTTGTCTCACTCATTTTTTTTTATCATCCACTCCACTCTTCTATCTCTTCATCTCTCTCTCTCTCTCTCTCTCTCTCTCTCTCTCTCTCTCTCTCTCTCTCTCAAACTCACTACAACTCTTCCTCTCCTCTATTTTCTTGTCTCTCTCATCTGCTTATCTTGTCTCACTCATTTTTTTATCATCCACTTCACTCTTCTATCTCTTCATATCTCTCTCTCTCTCTCTCTCTCTCAAACTCACCACAACTCTTCCTCTCCTCTATTTTCTTGTCTCTCTCATCTCTTTATCTTGTCTCACTCATTTTTTTATCATCCACTCCACTCTTCTATCTCTTCATTCATCTCTCTCTCTCTCTCTCTCTCCTCTCCTCCACAGTGAGTTTTACTAATATTCACTATAAAATACCTCTGGCTTGAACTAGCAAAAAAGTACTACCGTGTGTGTGTGTGTGTGTGTGTGTGTGTGTGTGTGTGTGTGTGTGTGTGTGTGTGTGTGTGTGTGTGTGTGTGTGTGTGTGTGTGTGTGTGTGTGTGTGTGAAGCGCTGCCAGTTTTTCATTCGTTTTTGTTCCTGACCACATATGAAGAAAGCTGAATTATAATAGACCCATTATTAGAGCTTAGGAGAGACCTGATAGCTCTGTGTGTGTGTGTGTGTGTGTGTGTGTGTGTGTGTGTGTGTGCGTCTGGCAGAATTTTCCCCTGGTATTCCCGGTGAATACCAAAACATTAAAGTGTCGGGCGGTATTACTGCAATTGCCTTTTTTAGATCTGATTTGATACAGCTTTCTCTGGGGAACTTCGCGAACGTGTGTGTGTGTGTGTGTGTGTGTGTGTGTGTGTGTGTGTGTGTGTGATAGAGAGAGAGAAAGAGAGAATAAGGAGGAGAGGAGAAAGTACAGTTTGGGATTTTATGGGATATTACCAGGGAAACTGACTAATATTTTCCTTTTTCATTACAATTGCCCTGTTTTCAATGCAAGGCAACATGTTCCTGTCTATAGAAAAAATTCAATAGAAAAGATGATAACTGGTATTGAGCAATGTTTACTCTGATCAGTTTTTATGGTAACTGGTAGCTAAACACGCTAGTTTTTCAATTCGTGTAATCTGTTATTAGTTACTTTTTAAAATTACAGTGTCGATACTTTTATTTTTGTTTCATATTGTTTCTGTTTCTTTTTTCTGAGCGCTAATTTAAAAAAAACGGTAACACTTTACAATAAGGGTCACTAAGTTAAGGGTTAGTTAATGCTTAATAAGCATTAACTAACCCTTAATTAACAGTTAACTAATGTGTCTGGTAATCATTTACTAATGGTGTTCATGCTAACTAAGGTATTAATTTATACATTATTTAATAGTCATCTTTATAAACTATTAGATAATGTATAAATGAATACCTTAGTTAACATGAACACCATTAGTAGATTACACATTTAACTTAGGGTTAGTTAAGGGTTAGTTAATGCTTATTAAGCATTAACTAACCCTTAACTAACCCTTAATTAGTAACTGATTCCTTTTTAAAGTAACCTTCCCAGACACTGATGGACAGAATGAGAGTAAGAGATAAACAGAAAGATAGACAGAAGTAGAGAGAGGATGAGTGAAAGAGGGACACAATTACAGTTATAGATCGTGGGAAAACACACACACACACACACACACACACACACACAGACACACAGACACACAGACACACACACAGACACACACACGGCTGAGTCACAGAGCGGCAGATGTCTCTATCACTTCTTCACCTATGTACAACAGAATGAGTGTTGCAGTGCTCATAAAACATGATTAAACACACACACACACACACACACACACACACACACACTTGTACACAAACACACTCATGAACTCTCACACACACACACACACACACACACACATCTACCCACTCTTTTGCTCTCACATGCACACACACTGACAAAATCACAGACACACACACACTCACACACACTTTCAAACTCACACACGCTCACACACACACACTCTGACCTAATGAACTGTGTTTTCTAGCTGATGGTGATGTGTCATCATGGGAAACTAAGACGCTACATGTGTTATCTATAAACATCTGATTAACAACAGTCTGTGTGTGTGTGTGTGTGTGTGTGTGTGTGTGTGTGAGAGAGAGAGAGAGAAAGAGAGAGAGAAGTGTGTTTTATGTGCATTTTTCTGTGTACGTACGTGTGTGACTCGTGTGTGGATCAGTGGATGGCTGAATTTGTGGGAAAGGGGTTGTTGGACGTGCAAACACACACACACACACACACACACACACACACACACACACACACTCTGCCCCCTGCGTAGTGCAGAGTAATAGTTGTGGGATGTGCGGAGCGGCCTCTTGGCACCAAACACCATGACTGGCAGTGGGAACAGTAAGGCAACACCAAAAAGACATTTACAGATGTGTGTGTGTGTGTGTGTGTGTGTGTGTGTGGGGAGAGAGAGTGGGTTACTAGCTCTTTGGCGCTGACCAGTTAAATGCCAGTCTGTGGCTGGACGCTCTGTCAGACAGTAATCCACACCATCCATCAGAGAGAGAGAGAGAGAGAGAGAGAGAGAGAGAGAGAGAGGGAGAAAAGGAGAGAGAGAAAAGTAGAAAGAGAGAGAGGGAGAAAAGTAGAAAGAGAGGGAGAAAAGTAGAAAGAGAGGGAGAAAAGTAGAAAGAGGGGGAAAAGTAGAGAGAGAGAGGGAGAAAAGTAGAAAGAGAAAGAGAGAGAGGGAGAAAAGTAGAAAGAGAGGGGGAGAAAAGTAGAGAGAGAGAGAGAGAGGGAGAAAAGTAGAAAAAGAGCGAGAGAGGGAGAAAAGTAGAAAGAGAGAGAGAGAAAAGTAGAAAGAGAGGGAGAAAAGTAGAGAGAGAGAGAGGGAGAAAAGTAGAAAAAGAGCGAGAGAGGGAGAAAAGTAGAAAGAGAGAGAGATGGAGAGAGGGAGAGGGGGGAGAGAGAGGGAAGGAGACAGAGAGCGACCTAGAATTTGAATAGAAGAAATTAAAAGAAGTCACTCAAGTCACTATAGGACAAGATATGAAAAGTAAATTATCTACACAATCCAAAAGATACATCAAGTAAATGAAAGAAGGGAAGAAGGAAGGAAAGAAAGAAAGAAAAAGTGTGTGGTAGAAGGGAGGGAGGAAGGAAGGAAATTGGGAATAAACAGAGAAATTGAGAAAGGAAGCAAGAAAGTTGAAAAAGTAAGGAAGGAAAGAAAGAGAATAAAGAAAGAAAGACAAGGAAAAGACAAAATGAAAAGTGAAATCAAGGGAGAGAAAGAAAGAGTAGGAGTGAGAGAGAATGGGAATGAAAGAAAGAGACGGAAAGAAACGAAGAAGAAGACGAGAGAAAATAACATGATGAAGTGGTGATTTGGTGGGAAAAAAGAGACGAAAACAGGGGAGATCATCAGTCTTTCTCTCTCTCTCTCTCCCTCCTCTTTGATCCCTCCATCTCGTTGCATCACGGTCGTCATATTTTCCCCTCCGCCCCTCCCTCGCTTTTTGTCGTTTATCACGGTTTTTTTTGTCACAGCGACGCGACGCTGATCCCTTTCTCTCCTTAAATCATCCCTCTTGTTTTTTTCCCCTCCTGCTGCTTCTTCTTCTGCTTCTTCTTCTTCTTCGGCGACGTTCATCCCCCTCTCGCCTCGTTGCGTCATCGCATGTCGCCGTGACAACTGACGAGGGGGGATTAAGGCCTGAGACACACACACACACACACACACACACACACACACACACACACACACACACAGATATTCTCTTAATTTAAACCATTCTCTGTCCCAGGAGCTCTTGCTGGTTTTTGGAAGAACAAGATTTTGGTCGATTGACTCTCTCCGTTCTTTTGACCTGTTTTTTTTTTTTAAAGTCGCCATGAAATGAAAAATTACCTTGTTAGCTAAATTTCCATATCATAATATACACCAATTTAACAATAAATGCCCCCACATTTTTTGCAAATTTCTTCTATTTTTAGATCAAACCCCCATCACTGCTTGGAAAACTGTGTCATCTTTAATGGTGACATCATCGTGTACCAGGAGGTGTAAACAAAACTTCCGACCAATAAAACCATCACAGATCTTTGAATAGTCCCGCCCCTCCGCTCCTCTAATAAAACTGCCTTTCTCTCCCTAACTCAGTGATTCTCAACCTTTTTCATATCAAGGACCCCAAATTTTGTCCACATTTGGGCCACGGACCCCTATTTGGGGTATTTCTGTTTAATTTGCCCATAGACAGACTGCTACATGTTATTAAATGGAAGTTTCCAGTTCAGTAGTTACCAGTGGTGGAATGCAACTACGTGAATTTACTCAAGTACTGTACTTAAGTACAATTTAGAGGCACTTGTATTTTACTTGAGTATTTCCATTTCATGCTACTTTGTACTTCTACTCCACTACATTTATTTGACAGCTTTAATTACTAGTTACTTTGCAGATTTAGATTATTAATACAAATTATAAATCAACTAATAAATTATTATATATTTTTATAGGTTAAGCGACCCAGCAGTATATAAAGTAATTACAATTAGCTCCACCTTTACCAGCTGCAACATTAAAGTGATGAACACATTTATTAATCAATAATTATAGTCCAATAACATGATATATATGATTCTGAAATGGGCCATTCTGCATAATGACTACTTTTACTTTTGCTACTTTAAGTACATTTTGATGCTAATACTTTTGTACTTTGACTTAAGTAAGATTTTGAATGCAGGACTTTTACTTGTAACAAAGTATTTTTACACTGTGGTATTGCTACTTTTACTTAAGTCAAAGATCTGAATATTTCTTCCACCACTGGTAGTTGCCAATAATTGTACAGGGTGGGAGACAGGCTCTGCCAGTGTAAAAAAAAAAAAAACAAGTCTCTCACTTTTTTTCGCCTATTTACAATTATTGGTAAACTTATTATTTTCTTCTTTCCATCGGCAGAAGTTTCCTGTGCCCGGATTTTGGTGTTCCACTTGTTTTTTTTTCAGACTGTTCCTCCATACAATGGCAGTGAATGGAGAGAGAAAAAACCCCCCCGCAATTCTCCAATCTCCTCTACCGGAGCGACAGATCACAGAGAATTGAAGATGTTGGGGGTTTTATCATGGAGGAAGAGACACAACCCAAGATACTACCAGAGTTCAACATCACATTAAGGGACAGAGTGACTAATTCAGTTTTTTCCTCCATATTTTCCCATGATACCTTGCTCAATGGCAGCTCGGCGGTGGTGTTTCTCCGCTCTCCCAGCCTGAAGTCTCTGGGATTCGAACCGTCGACCCCGCAAACACACTGTTCACCAAAAAACCTCCCGATAGGAGCCGCCATCTTCCCCCCCCCCTCTCTCCCCCGGGGCACATCATGGTTGGAAACACTCCGTTTTGATCAAGTGAAGCCCTAATTAAGTTGTCGCGCACGAACCTTGAGGAGCATAGTGAAAAAAAAAAAAAAAAAAGCCACATCCTAGTTTTACTCAGAAGTCTGCCCACAAGCCCCGATCCAGAAAATTTGGCAAGAGGGGGACGACCACTTTGTACTTAATTAGTTCAAGGAATCCACATGAAATCCTGTACTTTTTAACCACACTTAGTCACTGACCCCATATCCTGTGGGTATCAAAGCCATTACATTTAGTTCCTCCATTTTCTGATAGGACTGTGTTTTATTTTTTGTTTTGTTTGTTTGAATGTTTTTTGTTTTCTTTCCTTTTTTTTTTTTTGATACTAAATGGATCCCTGAAGGAGAAATTTTTCATGTTTGTTATAGTTTGGCGAGATTTTATTTCATTTTCTTCATCTGTGATGCTGTTTTGAAAAGTGTTGAATTTATAAGGTTGTTATAATTATTTATTATTGGTAGTAGTAGTAGCAGAAACAGTAGCCTAGTAGTTGTGTTGTTTATTGCACGAATGGTAGCAGTAGTAATAGTAGTGAAAAGAAGTAGTAGCAGTAGAAGAAGAAGTAGTAGTAGCAGTAGAAGAAGTAAAAGCACTAAAAGCAGTAGAAGAAGAAGTAGTAGTAGCAGTAGAAGAAGTAAAAGCACTAAAAGTAGAAGAAGAAGAAGTAGTAGGCTAGTAGTAGCAGTAGAAGAAGTAGTAGCAGTAGAAGAAGTAGTAGTAGAAGAAGTAGTAACAGTAGAAGTAGTAGTAGTAGCAATAGCAGTAGTAGCAGTAGAAGTAGTAGTTGTAGCAGTAGAAGACGAAGTTGTAGTAGTAGCAGTAGAAGAAGTAGTAGCACTAGTAGTAACAGTAGAAGAGGTAGTAGCAGTAGTAGTAGTAGTAGCAGTAGAAGACGAAGTTGTAGCAGTAGAAGTAGTAGTAGTAGTAGCAGTAGAAGACGAAGTTGTAGCAGTAGAAGAAGTTGTAGTAGTAGCAGTAGAAGAAGTAGTAGTAGTAGCAGCAGTAGAAGAAGTTGTAGTAGTAGCAGTAGAAGAAGAAGTTGTAGTAGTAGCAGTAGAAGAAGTAGTCGCAGTACAAGTAGTAGTAGTAGCCTAGTAGTAGCAGCAGTAGAAGAGGTAGTAGCAGTAGTAGTAGTAGTAGAAGTTGTAGTAGTAGCAGCAGTAGAAGAAGAAGTTGTAGTAGTAGCAGTAGAAGAAGTAGTAGCACTAGTAGTAGCAGTAGAAGTAGTAGTAGTAGTAGTAGTAGTAGAAGAGGTAGTAGCAGTAGCAGTAGTAGTAGCAGCAGTAGAAGAGGTAGTAGCAGCAGTAGTAGTAGCAGTAGAAGACAAAGTTGTAGCAGTAGAAGTAGTTGTAGTAGTAGCAGTAGAAGAAGAAGTTGTAGTAGTAGCAGTAGAAGAAGTAGTAGCACTAGTAGTAGCAGAATTTCTTCCCCATATGTCCCACATCACTTATGGGAATTTATCTCTGGGTTCTTTGTGGTGATAAACTTGATGGACTGCTGCTGTTATATTATAGGCTGTAGGTAAATCTTTATAGGTAATTAGATAATATGTTATAGTAGAACAGTTCTATTGCTGATGTTAACTAACAAGCCAAGTATAATGTTGTTCATAGACAAAATCAGCAAGAGAGCTGAGATCACACTGAAATAAACTGCCTATTAATTAGGTTTATGCGTCATTACCACAGATGCACCATGGGACAGTACAGACTGTACTGTTTGTAATGGACAGTGGGGAGTCCACATTGAGCTTTACTGAGACAGAGTGAGGGGGTCCGGATCTGACAGGGGCACAGCCAGTTCAATCATTAGGACTGCAAAGCCGCACACACTGGATAAGGAGATCCAAAGCAAAGCCTCTGTCCCCGAGACAATGAAGCCTTAGCCACACCCATCATTAGGGAGGTAGTCTAAATAATAACAATAAAAAAAAAAAAGTAAATTAATTTGTCTGTTTTGAGCAGTCTGGGTTTTTATGTGTCTTTGTTGTTGGTGCATACTAAATAAACTTACCATTCCCACCATTATGCCAATGTCCTGTCTAGCTGTGCCAAGTCATTTAATCGTCTGTATAAAAGCCATATGGAGGAGCATTAGGCGACCCAGGTGCGCCACAGACAACTTGTTTTTATTAATAGGCTTACCTAAGAGCACAAATTGAATTTTGACCCCCTTGATGTAACCGCTAAAGAGTTCAGGCCTGCAGCAGAAATCTGGGAGTTATTTTTTTGATTCTGTTCTGAAATCTGAGGAACGAGTTCAGTGTGTTTCAGTCCTGCTTCTACCAGCTAAGAGCCTTATCTGGGATCAGATCATTTCTGTTCTGTTCTGACATGGAAAAACTCATTCATGCTCTTACTTCATTTCACAACTTCACTGTTGCAGTTCCCTGTGTGCTGGCTTTAATAGGAAAGATAGAATTGATTTTGAGATTTTATTGATTACTTTTAAATCAGTGAATGGCTCGGGCCCTACCTGGATCATTACACTTTTATCCCCTCATGTTGAAGAGTGCAGTGTTACTGTGCCTGCTTTTAACACGCTGCTCAAAACTCATTTTTAATAACCTTGCATGTGTTTTACTGTCAATTATATTCTGTCTCTGTTGCTTTATTTGCTTGTTTTTATTTCAGTGAGGTTTGCTTTTATCTGTTTTATGTTCTGTTATTCTCTCTAAAGCATTTACGTTTGTTAACAGTTGTTTTGAAAGGTGCTATATGTATAAAGTACATTTACTCGAATACTGTACTTAAGTACAATTTTGAGGTACTTGTACTTTACTTGAGTATTACCATTTCATGCTACTTTATACTTCTACTCCACTACATTTCAGAGGGAAATATTGTACTTTTTACTCCACTACCTTTATTTGATAACTTAAGTTACTAGTTCCTTTGCAGATTCAGATTATTAATACAAAATATAATCAACTAATAAATTGTGATGTATTATTATAGATTACTGTAAGCTACCCAGCAGTATATAAAGTAGTGGAAATCAGCCCCACCTTTTCCAGCTGCAACATTAAAGTGATGCTTACACATTAATGCATCAATAATTATAATTCAATAATATAATATATACTGTATTATTCTGAAATGGGCCATTCTGCATAATGAGTACTTTTACTTTTGTTGCTTTAAGTACATTTTGATGCTAATACTTTTGTACTTTTACTTAAGTAACATTTTGAATGCAGGACTTTTACTTGTAACAGAGTATTTTTATACTTTAGTATTAAGTAAAAGATATGAGTACTTCTTCCACCACTGAAAGTTTATTATTATTATTACAGAAGACGATAAGAGTACAACGCAAATTGATTAAATAGCAGCGGTTGTTCACAAAGCAATAACAAACTTATACAATAAGGATATTTTCAATGATTTTTTTCCTCACAGTCACAACACCCCAAACCAAACACTGTAGCTGTTCACTGCATTTCCAAATTCATGTTTCTTCCAGCCGGGTCATAATTTACCGGCCTATTAAAAGTTAATTTTAGACTGTTTCCCGGACCCTGAACTAACGACCGTCACCACCGAGCTTCCCTGCGCACAAACTCACACACTTTTCCAAAATCTTAAATTGCCTGTGGAAATCAACAGATAACATCCGCTGCCAGTTTTCTGTAATTCCTCTCCCTCTCTGTTTTGCTCTCCAGCCTCAGTACACACACGCACACACACACACACACACACACACACACACACACACACATATGGAACAAGAACAAAACCAAAACCGACAGCAGCACTCTGTCCTGATGGAGATACAGATTCTGAAGAACTGGATGAGTGAGTCTGTTTTATGTTTCTGTGAATCTCTTCTTACTGTAAGTCTGTGATCTATATGTGTGTGTGTGTGTGTGTGTGTGTGTGTGTGTGTGTGTGATATGAGTCAGTGTGGTGTTCCTGGGCAGTAGGTGATGATGTCATCGCTTGTTGACCTCATGTGACAGCGAGCGCTCTAATGTAACGCAGGTTGCCGGGTCTCCGGGGTGCCACTGGTGTGTGTGTGTGTGTGTGTGTGTGTGTGTGCGTGTAGTAATGACATCATTATTGACTATAAAAGCTCTCTCTCTCTCCTTCTCTCTGTCTCTCTCTTGTTTTTGACTCTCTCACTCTGGCTTTCTCTATCTCATCAATCTCTGTTTTCTTGCGCTCCCTTTCTCTCTCTCTCTCTCTCCCTCTCTCTCCCCCTCTCCCCCCCTCTCTCTCTCTCTCTCTCTCGCTCTTGTTCCCTCTTTCTGTCAACCTGGATCTCTCTCTCTACTCCCTCTCTCCCTGTCTCTCGATAAGTGTGTATGTGTCTCTGGCTGTTTCTCTCTCTATCCTTCCCTCTCCATCTCTCTCCATCTCTCGCTCTCTGTCTCTTTCTGTGTGTGTGTGTGTGTGTCTGTGTGTGTGTGTGTGTTTCCTGTGTCCCGCTAAGCCGTCTAAAGCCTAACCTAAACACCTCGGCTGTGAAAGGTCGCTGAGGGGTCAGAGGAAATTGAAAATATGCTCGGTAACAAAACTCACACACATCATACTCTCTCTCTCTCTCTCTCTCTCTCTCTCTCTCTCTCTCTCCCTCTCTGGCTGTCTCACACACACCCACAGTCTTCGCTAAGGGGGTAACTGAGGTGAACGAGTGTGTGTGTGTGTTTAGGTAAAGTGTTAAAAGCTTAAACGGACATTGCCAAGGAATGTAAAGATAAGGCCTCTTCGCTTATACAAAGACACACACACACACACACACACACACACACACACACACACACTACCAACCAGCAGCAGTAATTATCTAACTTACACACATAACGGTGTTAACGGGCTCAGCGCTGCAAAATCTGCCTTCCCCTGACCTGGAACTGGAGTTTCACACATTATACAAGAGGTCAGTACTTTGTTATGGAGTGATGAAGTCAGCTGGTTCAGGGTTTCCATGGCGACAGCAGCTATGTGTTTATGTATGTACAAGAAATCTTTTGAATCAGGTCAGTCTCAGGTCTTGAGGCACAAGTCTCAAGTCAAGTCCCAAGTCTAAATGTAGATTAACAAGTCAAGTCCAAGTCATTAAAGTCAAGTCTCAAGTCTAAATGTAGAACAGCAAGTCAAGTCAGAACAAATCAAGAGTCCAGTATCAATTTAATATCTTAAAGAAAACTAAATATCTAGGACTTTTCAATGCAATATGGTTTTAATAGGATAAAAACTCGGTAAGAGCATCATGAGTTTGATTTCTATAATCAGTTTCAACTTCAATAAATTCAATCATTCCATACGAATTCAGAAAACAGAATTGAAATTCAGTCGTCTGCTGGAACAAATCTCATCACTTTCAATCTGAGTCATTTACACAAACACAAGATCTCAAGTCAAGACTTTAGAAACCTTTTCAAGTCATCAGAGTACAAGTCAGAGTCAAGTCCCAAGTCACCAGAACCCAAGTTCCACTGTCCACTGACTATCAGTAACTCATTTTCTGGCCTGTTTTCTGTTTTGGAGCAAAAAGCAACTGACAAAGCAGTTTTTATTACTCCAGTATTTAGAAATCATGTTCCGTGACTGCAGAAAACCGCAGACTCCTCAGACTTCCATGTCACTCACTGCAGGTTTGATTTTCACTGTTAATCATCACTCTATTTTTGCATTATAATCTTACCTAATGCAGCTTTAAAGTAGACTCGTGAAAATTTGACAGCGTACAACACAATACTGTTTAGTTTTGGTGCTGTGAGATAACTTCAGGTTTTTTGCTGTTGACTTGTAAACAGTGTAATATGGGTTTCATATCCGAAGACGAATGTGAAGCAAGATATCCGACTGTCACGCTTGGATAAAGGCTCTTTACCGGCCCCCATTGTCTCCTGCTGAAGTGTCTTTGAGCAACACAATGTCTAAAAAAGAAATGTCTAAACGATTGGAACCATGTTAAAAACAATGAAACCAACAAAAAAGACCAACTTCATCTCTCCATCCTGATACTTAACACTAATGCTAACGCTTTATTGTCCGAGTCCGCAACTTCCTAGTCCTTTACTAGGAAGGACCTGATAAGTAACTGTTGATTTCTTGAGAAGTGTCCTGGAAGAAGCGTGACATGATGTGCCAATAATAGGGAAAATAGAGGAAGAGAGGGCAACTCACCAACTCTTTAGCGGGTTGCTGACGAGGCTGCCACACTTATACCAGTTACTCATCAACTCCTTTATAGGAAATGACTTGGAGGTTGTGGACCTGGAAAATAAAGCGATTGTGACCTAACACCTAATCTATGACCTAATCAACTTCATGCCTTAATGCCTACAGAAATGCATAATTGATTTAACCTTAACCCTAACCCTTCTACAGATATTTCTACAGCTGAAGAGTTAATATGCCTGCTTCTTTCACAGGGTTTAAAGGAACCTTTGCATAATCAGTGACTCTGGATTGGTAAACAGGTTGTTTTTCTGGAGGATTTACATACATCACATACAGAACTCATTTACACTAATCCATGGGTCAATCACTGGCATGTTCGCTGAGGTTATATACAAGCAAGCAAGCAGTGTTTTCCCCAGCTGTACCACTACACCACTGTACCACTGTTTAGTCTGCATCTTTGTTGCTAAACTCTCATCACTGTGGTGTTTCTGCCCTGCACTTCCCATAGATCACATGTCAATCAAACATTGGGGGCGGGGCTTGGATTTTCAGTTGAGAGGATTTTTCCCAGGAAAGATCTACCAGACCACCAGACAGTGGAAAAGCTCAGCTGGATATAGGTTGAATCACTGTCGGGTTATACCAGTTGAGACGTTGCAGATTATCATTAGCTAAAATGTAAAGGACCCAGAACCAAGAACAGAGGAATTCAGTCAAGAAATGAGACAGAAACACAAACAGCAGGTCAGAGACTCAGCTGATAATTTGCAGTCGTCCAACTTACCAGAAAAAAAGTTTGAACCCACCTGACTGAATGTTCTGTTTCTCATTCTCTTAAAGCCATTCTGATCTAAAGGCTTCTGCTTAAATACTTGAAATTAGTTTCTTAGACAAATATAAATAGTTGATCCTATGTATGAATTTCTTTCCAAAGCCTTTTGCCTTTTCCATCAAGGCAAAGGGCGGCTGCTTTAAAGAATCTAAAATATAAGACAGTTTTGATTTAACACTTTTTTTTGGGTCGTTGCACAATTCCATTTGTGTTATTTCATAGTTTTGACGTCTTTACTGTTATTCTAAAATGTGGGAAATAGTAAAAATAAAGAACAATGTGTGTGTGGTTGTGACTAATGCTGACTACAATGCCACAAGACAGCAGTTATAGGCTGGTACAGTTTGTTATTCAATAAATCAGAATACACAGGAATATGAAGAGTTGACTGACTCATCTGCTGACAGGACAATGTGCCTCTGGATGAGATAATGTGTGTGTGTGTGTGTGTGTGTGTGTGTACATTGTAGAGAAAATTGTAGAAAAACAGCTGACGACAGTGTGTGACCCGTCCACAGAGACACACATGAATAGAAAACATCATGATTTTTTTAATCCCTTCATGAGACAAATGATGTAAACGTTTCAGAACAATAACTGCAAAAACTACAAAGTCAGAATCCAGTCAAAATGATACACACTGGAAGAGAAGAAGCAACAGTGTATAAAACCAAAATACAGTCAAAATTATATGAAAGAGCAAAGAAAAGACAAAGTTAAATCTTCTATATGAGAGCTCCAAAGTCCACTAGACCAATATAGTATTCATATTATTAATAATAATGATATTAACAGATGGCAGTGGAATCAACACATTCAATTAAAATCGACTTCTCTCTCTGACTCTATTTCTCACATTCCCTTCCTCTTTCTTTCTCTTCCTCTTCTTTGTCTTTCTCATTCCCTTCTTCTCATCCTTCCCTGTCGTTCTCTCTCTTTACCTTCCTCTCTCTCTCTCCTCTTTACTTCCCCTTTTCTCTCTCCTTACATCTCTTTATTGTCTGTGTCTCTTGTCACCCTTTCCCTCTTCATCTGTCTTCTCTTTCCCTCTCTTTCTCTCTCCCTCTTTCTCCATCTCCATCTTTCTCATTCTCTCTCTTCTTTCCCTCCCCTTTTCTCCCTCTCTCTACCTTCTTCCCCTCCCTCTCTCCCCTCTTTCCCTCCTTCTCTCCCATCTCTCCCATCTTTCCCTTCCTCTCTCTCCCTTCTTTCCCTCTCTCTCTCCCTTCTTTCCCTCTCTCTCTCCCATCTCTCCCTTCTTTTCCTCCCTTCTTTCCCTCTCTCTACCTTCTTCCCCTCCCTCTCTCCCTTCTTTCCCTCCCTCTCTCTCCCATCTCTCCCTTCTTTCCTTTCCTCTCTCTCCCTTCATCCCCTCCCTCTCTCCCACCTCTCCCTTCTTTCCCTTCCTCTTTGCCTTCTTTCCCTCCCTTTCTCCCTCTCCATCTTTCTCATTCCCTCTCTTCTTTGCCTCCCTTCTTTCCCTCCCTTTTTCTCCCTACCTTCTTCCCCTCCATCTCTCCCTTCATTCCCTCCCTCTCTCCTATCTCTCCCTTCTTTCCCTTCCTCTCTCTCCCTTCATTCCCTCCCTCTCTCTCCCATCTCTCCCTTCTTTCCCTTCCTCTTTCCCTTCTTTCCCTCCCTCTCTCCCTCTTTCTCCCTCTCCATCGTTCTCATTCCCTCTCTTCTTTCCCTCCCTTTTTCTCCCATCTCTCCCTTCTTTCCCTCCCTCTCTCCCTTCATTCCCTCCCTCTCTCTCCCATCTCTCCCTTCTTTCCCTCCCTCTTTCCCTTCTTTCCCTCCCTTCTTTACCTTCCTTTTTCTCCCATCTCTTCCTTCTTTCCCTCCCTCTCTCTCCCGTCTTTCCCTTCTTTCCCTCCCTCTCTCTCTCCATCTCTCCCTTCTTTCCCTTCCTCTCTCTCCCTTCATTCCAACCCTCTCTCTCCCATCTCTCCCTTCTTTCCCTCCCTCTCTCCCTCTGTCTCCCTCTCTGGCTGGGTGCCATGTGTTTCCTCTCCGCTAGGCGGCAGCATTGAGCCGCTCTCAGAGAACGAGTGAGCGAGAGAGAGAGAGAGAGAAAGAGCGAGAGAGAGAGAGAGAGAGATGCCTGGTATTCTTTAGGAAAATATCCTAAAGACGCAGAAATCCCGTCTTTGGCCTGTGGCGAACCGAGAGAATAACAGAGGGAGGGAAAAGAGGGACAGAGGGAGAGGTGAAGAAGACAGAGGAGAACGGAAAGGAGAAAGTGTGTGAGGAGAACAGAGGGATGAAGAGAGGGAGAGAAGGGATGGATAGAGCTGTGAACGGGGCGGAAGAAGAGAGAGAAGGAGGGGAAGTGGCAGACAAACTGGTGAATGTGTTGAAGGAGAGGAAAAGAGACAAAGTGATGAAGCGAATGAGAGAGAAAGAGAGAGAGAGAATGAACGGGATTGGTTGAGGGGAAATTGTATAGAAATATAAGAAAAGAGGGAAAACTTTACGAGAAAAACAAATGATCTCTCCCATGATCTCTCTCTCTCTCTCTCTTTCTGTCTCGCTCTCTCTTTTCCGTGTAACTGCATCTGTACGCATATATCAGTAAGTGTGTGACTCTTTGTGCGTGCGTGTATGTGTGTGTATGTGCGTACGCGCGCGCGCTCCAGCTGGGGTCAGGGTCTCCATGCCGCCTCTCTGTTACGCAACGGCCGGTAATAACCATGATCACAGGCAGAGGACCTAATTGAAGCCAGTCCTTTCCATGGAACTCACCCCCCCACCCCCCTCTCCCCCGCCCCTGCCTTTTATTGATCTATTACGTCGCTATTGTTTCCCGAACGAACCGAGTGAGTGAGGATCGGCGTCGGGAATCGAACCTGCGGCCACAAACGCTCGATCCGCGTCCGTTCACTTTGACTCATTTCCGTCATCATCGGACCGTGGAAAGAGCGGCAGGAATTACGGGAGACAGCGGAAGGATGATATGCGACAAGCGTCATGAGTCGACCTCAAGCAACCCAAAACCACTGAACACACTCATATAGCTCTGTAGCAGTCATTTCCCTATGAGACACACACTGATTTAAAGACAGTCACCTAATCACAGAAGCTGCAGTGTAAAGGTGAGCAGAGAGAGAGGAGCTCAGTTAAGCTAATTGGAGATTTTACAAAACTCTTCAGTGGTCAATGTGTCTCAATTTCATATTACACAGGGTTTTTGTTTTTTTTGTAAAATGATGATTTTTTCCATGATATATTTAGTGTATATCTGTATGTTTGTTTAATTTTGTATTGATTAAAGCGTGTGTGTTTTAATGCAGGGCTCTTGTAAGAGTAGCTAACAGAGATAAGAAAGAAAGAAAGAAAGAAAGAGAAGAGGTTGTTGGTTCTAATCCCAGGCAGAAACACGCTCTCCTCTCTCTCCTGTTGAAGTGCCGCTGAGCATGTGTGTGTGTGTGTGTGTGAGAGAGAGAGAGAGTGGATGGAGAGAAGGTGGAGGAAAAGTAACTACTTTAAAATAGTAAATCAAACCGACAATGCTGCGATGCGGATCGGTTTTTGAATCTGTTAAACTGTTCCGAGTTGCTGTGTGTGTGTGACCGACTTTTCCCCACTTCTACCACCTATCGCCACACACACACACACACACACACACACACACACACACACACACACACACACACACACACACACCTCGTCCCCCGGTTTTTGGAGTCAGCTGATGCCGGTTGGTATAGCTAGAGCTCGGCTGCTCGCGCGCAGAGAGAAAACACCGGAGAGCGCGAGGGGACGAAACACCTTGGGGGGGGGGGGGGGAATCTGTTGAGTCGAGTTGCTATTGCGCTGCAGAAGCTGAATAAAGACAGAAAAATTGCGCGCGCCGCTCCGTGCGCAACGGCGCGTATGGATCTCTAGTCACTTTGGATTGAATCGCGCATAATTTCTGCAGCGGTACTTTTTTTTTTTTTTTTTTCAGTTGAATTTATTGATGATTTGGAAACTAATAGCCAGGAAAAGGAGGTCACATCATTCCCGGTGTTTTATTCTGCAGGTGATTAGTTCAGTAGCGCACGTCCCGCACGGAGACAGAAGTCATAAAAGTAACTGTAACCCCTGTGTTCTCTCTCTCTCTCTCTCTCTCTCCCTCTCTCGCCCTCGCTCTCTCATTGGCGCGCTGCCAGCTCCAGCACGCTCCGAGCCTCCTCTCCTCTTGCGCCGCTTGCCGCTCACTTTACACCACCCCTCCTCCTTCTGCGAGGAGGAGAGGGGAGACGGAGGGAGGGAGGGAGGGAGGGAGGGAAGGAGGGAGACGGAGGGGGGGAGGGGGGGGGGGACTCCCTACAGCAGCTGAAAGAGGAGGGGTTGGAGGAGAGGGGAGGGATGGAGGGAGGAAGGGGAGAGGAGGAGGAGGAGGAGAGGAGGAGGAAGGGAAAGGAAGGGAAGGGGAGGGGAGTCTCTCTCTCTCTCTCTCTCTCTCTCTCTCTCCAGCCGACGCGCAGTGAGGTGGGGTGGGGTTGGAGGGGGCGACGGGAGCCCTTGGCCGCCTATTCGCCTTCCAGTTGCCTCCGCACTATATAAACACTCATTGGTGCCTCTGGCTTGACGCACACACACTCTTACGCACACATCCACACAGACACACACTCACACACACACACACACGCGCGCACACACTGAGAGAGACTGTATAGGCAGCCAGCGGAGAGAGAGAGAGGGAGAGAGAGAGCGAGAGAGCGAGCGAGAGAGAGTGTGTGTGGAGCGCTCTCAGAAACAGAAAGGTACACAGAGAAAGAGTGGACGACAGAGAGAAAGAGAGGGAGAAGGAGGACGGTGGCTGCCCTCAGCATCTCCGGTGTACCTTTTCATTTCTCCACGTTCACGGATCTAAAAACTCCTTCTGATGCTGCTCCTTCTCTTTTTTTTGGAGCCACTAATTTATCTTCCTTATCTTGTGTTTGCCCGAGAGAGATTAAGACTTTTCTAAGAGGCTTTTTTTTTTTTTTTTTGGAGGAGAGAGACGCGATTCCTGGAAGAGTTGTTTCTTTTTTCTCTTTTTTTTTCTTCTCTCTCCCCAACCAAGTCTTTCCATTTCTTGAGAAGTTTTTAAAAGTAAAGCCCTTGTTATTTCCAGGGCTCGGCTCACTTTTTCCACGTGTTTCCACGGTGCCCCAGCTTTTGACATATACGTGTCCACTTGAGCTTTCGTTTTTTTCTGCTGGTTTCATTCTTTTTTTTTTTTTGAACCTTTATTTTCAGTCACTGACCTATAAATTAGACCAAAATGAGATTTCAAACATCAGGACAGTCCCCAGTCTCGTGTGATTCTTGTCCCCGGCGCTTAAATCATTAAAACAACTCAGGTTTTAATGATTTGAAGTTCTTTTTATGATCTGAATTCACAAGCTGAAGCCTGGTATTGAAGCTACGAGGTGACACGAGGGAGCTTGGCCGCACAGCTCACCTGTAGCATCTCCGTGTCTCAGCCAACACACTTTCATTTGCACTTTTTTTTTTTTTTTAACGCACAGAAACGCCACTTTGTGACTATTTTAAGACAGAGAAATCTGGAAAAAAAAAAAAAAAAGCGCACTCCAAAACAGCCCATTCATTCTGTAAGCTGAAAACAGAACCACCTCTTGTCACTTCCACGGTGCGTAAAAGGAGCGCTGCGCTTTTACGCAATCCAAAAAAAAAAAAAAAAAAACCCCTTCAAAATCTAACCGGTGAATCATTCCTGGGAGTCCAATTCTACCCCCTTATCACCTCAGAGACAGCGTTGAACGAGACTTTAACGCCACTTCCACCGGTCCTCGCCGAACCAGAGAGTCGCCCCGAGCTCCAGCAGAGACCGCCCCGGGCTCTCCATCACCATGCTGTTCGACAGTTTCGACCTGGTCTCGGCTCTGGCCACTCTGGCCGCCTGCCTGGTGTCCATGGCGCTGCTGCTCGCCGTCTCCCAGCAGCTGTGGCAGCTGAGATGGACGGCCACCCGGGATAAAAACTGCAAGCTGCCCATGCCCAAGGGATCCATGGGCTTCCCCATCATCGGCGAGACCTGCCACTGGCTCTTCCAGGTAAGCGGGCACGGCGGAATCTCCCGTCGGGGCGGGTGAGGGGGTTTGGAGCGCGGAACCCGGTGTCTGGGGGGGGGGGGGGGTCACCGCGGCGGGTCTGCGGGTCTCCGGGTGTCCTGGGGGGTTTGTGCGTGTGTTTAGCGGGGTGATGTTTATGAAATCAACCTTTTTTTCCCCCCCTCTTTCTTCATCTTTTCCATCATTCCAGACTCTCATCTCTTTGCGGTCTGTGTTCATTCATCATACTTTTTTTTACTGGGTTTACCGGGGTGTGCGCGCGCTCCTGCTGGGGATCTGGGTCTCTGTTTCTCCTGCGCCGCATCTCAAGTCACTGTGATGATGTATAGGCTACAGCAGAGCCTTTTAGTCACCAATATTGCTATCGTTTTAGTAATTTGTATCATATGCACTGATAGAGTGGTATATATAAAAGGTATGTCTCATAATAAAGCAAACAGACACCAATACAGACAAAAAACAATGATATTGTCAGAAAAGACTTAATTAGTGCTTTTTAACTTTACAAGACCCTATTCTCATATAACTTGCATCAATTTGGCACAACTTCCCATGATGCATACTGTTTATTAACGCCATAAAGAGTCATGTCAGCCTGGGTAAACTCTATTCCGCCAGTAAAAGCGGTGACTTTACACCGAGTTAAAGCGGGTTCTCCCTCCTTTCCATCCCTCATCCCTGCATGCGCGTCTGTGAGGGATAAAGTGCGGCCGCAGACGCGCGCGCGCAGCCGGGCGGGCAGCCGCGAGCATCAAAGACCACTTTCACTGAAGTTTTGATTAGTTCATAGCTCTGTAGTCTGCCTGTCACTGTGGCTCCAGCGGCGATCGGATCAGTGTTTTATCTCGGACGGGAGCGCGCCGGGTTCAGCCGGCCGCGTCCCGTCTGCCGTGGCGGCGCGGGGTCGAGCTGAAGTCAGTCAAGATAGGCTATCGGTAATTTCAGATACGGTGGCAATAGGTAACGGCGGGTGTCTCCTTATAGCAGTCAGATATAGAATATAATATAATAGAATAGAGTAGAAATTTATGTTATTATAGTAATTTCAGAGGTTCTTCTCCCTCATTGTCCCCTAGATAAAGAAATGGCAAATATAATGAAAGTATAATGGATAATAGTACAGTATAATGAGAAGTATTCAGTGTAAAAAAAAAAAAGCCTTAGTGTGTTTGTTGTAGTTATATAGGGGAGGAATTGGGTTCCTGTCTCAGGGGAGAGAGACAGAGAGAGAGAGAGAGAGAGAGAGAGAGAGAGAGAGAGAGAGAGAGAGAGAGAGAGAGAGAGAGAAGTTCGGGGAAGGGGTAAAGGGTTAAGGTGAGGGTAAAGTGCACACCTCGGACTCTCTCTCTCTCTCTCTCTCTCTCTCTCTCTCCCCTCCTCCTCCCCCTCCCCTCTCCTCTCCTCCTCCTCCTCTTCCCCCCTCTTTCTCTCTCCTCTCTCTCTCTCGCCCCGTCGCTGAATCCAGACTGTCAACTCCGCTCCCTGTGGGCTGGAACTTGGCTGGAACAAAAGTCCAGAAAAAGAGATCCCAGCATGCTGCATGTTTTAGAAATCATACCCCCCCCCGCCCGCCCGCACCCCCCACAAACCCCACCTCCCCTCTCTCCCCCCTCTCCCTCCCTCCCTCTCCCTTCAAGATTCCTCAACTAACATACAAATGTGCCTGGGTTCAGTGCAGGGAGTCGATCGACAGGCTGCTGGCCGCACCAAACCCCGCAAAATGTCACGTTTGATCCGATGTGTGCCGGTTAAACGTTAAAAGTCCCGTGTCGTGTGTGTGCTGATCTCTCTTTACCACGTTCAGAATACATTTGATGCATTTCTGATACTCAAACTGTGAGCACGAAGAGGCAAAATCAGGTCAATCACGGGTGAGACGCTTCAGTCTGCTCTACCTGTTCGCTACCAAACTCTGCACTCTGAGAAAATCCTTTCCTACACAAGTCGTTTTTTTTTAGCCGTATCTCATGAATAAAAAGGAAGTAAAATTTCTGTTTTTGGTGAAAATGCAACTCTCTTCCGCTCCCACACTCCTCTTTTCTTGTATTCAGGAGGAAACTGTGCCGAATGCGTCGGGGGATCTCTGCTCGGTATTTCTGACATTTACGTTTTGGACCCCCGAAAGCGAGAAAAAAAAGCAAGAGTACTGTATAAGCGAGAGCAAAATGTGGACAAAAGTGGGGGAGTGTGTGTGTGTGTGTGTGGGGGGGACCATTAAGAAGAAA
>NW_027280074.1:70000-71467 GCF_046629955.1 Centroberyx affinis
TGTGTGCTGCATAGCTGCGGTTACACAGCCACACACACACACCACACACACACACACACACACCACACACACATAAAGAAAGCTAGACTATACTCACATACATGCACATGGACACAGACACACACACAAGTGCCCACACCTACTGTAGGCAGACACACATGGACTTCAACACACACACACACACACACGCATATTTACCATACGGAGGCATAGACATGAACTAACACACACACACACACACCACACACACACACACACACACACACTGGATGGAAAGCTGGGGTGTACAGTGTGCTGACTTGGCTCAGACAGATCACATTACAATGCTTATTGATTCTAGTGACTCTTTCTTTCTTTCTTTCTTTCTTTCTTTCTTTCCTCTCTCATTCTCCTAGTCTTTTCTCTCTCCTAGTCTTTTTCTCTTTCTCTCTCTCTCAATCTCTTTCTCTTTTCCTTTTAGCTGTTTGATGCAACAAGAGTGGCAGGGCGCTGGCAAGCAGGAGTGTGTGTGTGTGTGTGTGTGTGTGTGTGTGTGTGTTGGGTGAGGGAGATACATAGTTCATTCAGCGGGCACAAGGGGCAGCCCTTTGTGTGTGTGTGTGTGTGTGTGTGTGAGTGTGTGTGTGTGTGCAGCGTAGCAGTGTTAACATTCAAGGCAGGACCCTTGAACCTCCAAGACCCACAAGACACACTCTCTCCTCCTCTTCCTCACTCCTCCTCTCTCCCCTCTCCATCTTTTCGCTCATCTCCCTCTTTCTCTTCCCCTTTTTTCCCTCCTTTTTTTCTCTTTTTCTTTTACTTTTTTGGTAAAATCTTCCATTCGGAGAAAAAAACAAATCCCGGGATGTACATAATGTTGTAATGCAGATTTTTTTTTTTTTACCTTTATCTACACTTTTATTCCTCCTTTTTGATCACTTTTTTCAAGGAAAAGATGAGGAAAGAGGGGAAAGAGATCTTCCTCTTTCCTCTCTTTCTTCCTCTTTTCCTTGCTTTCTCTTCTCCACTCGTTTAACGTCTTTCCTCCGTTTCTCAATTTCCCATTGCGTGCCTATCTTTATGCTTTCCTTATCCATTCCTCCCTTCACTCTCATCCTTTCATCCCTCCGTCATCCCCCCATCTTCCGCCTCTTCTCTCCTCTCCCTCCATTTTTCAACCGGTTCCTCCCCTCTTCCCGTTTTTTCCCACGTTTTTCCTCAGCTCTTCCACCTGATTTCTAGATTTTCTCTCTCTTCCTTGTTCCCCGTCTTTCCCTCTCTCTCCCCTTCTACCTCCCTCCATCTTCTTTCTTCTTTCCTCCACTGTGCCTCCTCCATTCCTTTAACCCGCCCGTCCCGTCTTCACCTCCATCCCTTTTTCTTGTCTCCTCCCCTCATAAACGACACACATTTGAAATCTTTATCATTAGTTTTACGGAGAAAAGGCTTCAGTGGAAATTGAGAAAAGGCAAAATAGTCCAACCTTTA